>NC_072736.1:147887429-147934433 GCF_026930045.1 Uloborus diversus
TGAATGTACCCTATAAAACAGAAAATTCCCTTTAAAAAGAATATGAGTCTGGAAAAATTCCCTTGTGGGAAAGGGGTAGTTGTTTTTAAATAAGATAAAATAATTATTTGTCAAAACTTGCTTTAGGTTTTTTTTTTTTTTAATTTCAAACAAATAGGTATGTAATAGTTTCACTTTTCATTTGTTTTCAAACTAGTACAATAAAGTTTATTTATTTAAAAAATATTTTGATACCTTTTTATTGAATGGAGCAAATAGTTTTATGGACTTGAACCTTTCTCATTTTGGCCCACTTACTGCAAGAATTACGTTACCATAGCTCAAAAGTTTTTTGTTTCATGAGAAAAATATTTTTTGTGCCTTTACCTAATGCTTAGAGTTTCTATCCATCTGCATCCAAATTCTTGAACACAAATCAACTTTCTTTGATGTCTTATAAATTAAAGCAAAAAGTGACATTTTTTAAGAAAGTTTCGATTCTTGCATCTCATAATTGTCATCCAATTTCCTCTTTGTGGCTTCATTTTCTATGTACAAACTGTCAATTATCAGAAATTAGCCTAGCAATCATTTTCCCCCTTTCATGTTTCAGTGTATCTTCAGCTGTGCCATCCCCTGCTCAAGAAAAACCAATCACGTCCGTCGAAGGATTACTTTCTCCTTGTCTCCCGTCCAAATCCCTTCAAGTTCATGATTTTACTCCTCGCTTTGGATTGACCGATGTTCCTCGATTTACTGCCGAAGTGAGTGCGACTGCCCCCAATGTACCACTTCAAAGAAAATGCAGCATTGTTAGAGAAGAAGACGATGTGTCCAGCGTTGCGAGCAGTGCATCTTCTCCTGCCAAATCCCCTTCCAACGAGACTAAAACTCTGAGGGAACAACTTGCAAAATTAGAAGAAGATGGAAGCGAGAATACAAGTCCATGTAATGTATCAGAAGATAAAGTTTCATCTCCGAGGCCATCCTTTTCTCTTCCTGTACCAAACTATACCAATACTCTTCCTCTTGTTGAGAATAAAAGTGCTAAAGTGACTATTGCAAGCTTAGATATTAATTCACGTCGAAAGAATGTTGGCCATAATCGCAGGCTGCATTCTGTGCAGAGTTCGCCTCAGTTGCCCTTGAATGAAGTAAATGAAGAAAGGGATAATTCTCCCATTAAATTTGCAGCTGCTAAGAAAAAATATGTGGGGAAATTGCAGTCTCGTGTCATATTAAAGATGATGGAACAGCATCATATTCCCGATAAATCTAACTGCGACACAAATCAGTTCGAGAAGGACACGATGAATAGTGAAGAAGGTAAACTGATGATGTGTGATAAAGAAACAAAATTTTTGTATCAAAAAACTAGTTACATGTCTAAGGATGAGTTTAAAAAATGCGACAATGAATGGAAAATATGTGAGAGTGAAAGTAAAAGCAAGCAAACTAAAAAATCACCTTTTACACATTCTGTTTTTTCTACGGAGAGTACAGACAGTTTAGACTTTTTGTCTGATGATCAACCGCGATTAACAAATTCAATGAGTTGTGGAGATCTTTCTTCAGATACAGTGCATTATGTTTCTCCCGATAAATCGATAATCCTCAGAGCAGACAGCATCTCGCTGACAGAAATTCCTCAAGTTGCATCCAATGACGTCTCAGAAGAAACACAACCGAAATCTTCTGTAGATAGTACATTCAACAGGTATGCATCATCGATCGGTAACAGTCTAAGTTTGAACAGTGGCCTTAGTTCTCTGCAGAGGCACAAATTGAATCTCAAAGGGAGTTTGCACGCTTCCAATCCGGACAAAATTTCCGACAAGAATGGGCGCGTGTCGACTCTCGGAAGACTGGTCGGATCCGGTAATCGCTCCATGAACCGGCAAAGGCTGGATATCAATCAGAATGGCTGGAGGAAAAACGACAGGAAGAAGGATTTAACCGGAAGCGGCAAGAGTAGGGGAAGCCAGCAAGCTGTTGTTGATATGAAATTAGCTTCCAAATGTTGCATGTTGTGTTAACAGAGGTTTATCTTGTTAAGTAGAAAACAAATTCACTTTTTTAAAGAGGCACCCTATCTGTTTGTCTGTTGAATGGAGTCTTCCATTACAGTCGAGCAAAATGTCCTTTTGTTATGTACAATGTCTTATATGGCCAATGAACATTGAAAAAGCTCAAAATAGGTTAAAATCCTGCGAAGCAGAAAGTTTGTATTGTTAGAAGATATTTGATTGATGTAATTTCCAGAAGAAATGCTATGACAAGCAAATTTTATCCCATGGATAATCATAATTGAATGAAATAAGCATGGAAAGTAGTTTTTATTCTACTCCATTGTTGTGAGTAGACCCCTTTTGCATAAAATATATAAAAATAAATTCAAAAGTGAAAAAAAAAGAAAGTTAATTTTTAAATTCTTCAAATATTTACCAATCACTTTTTTTTTCTATAGTGTCTTATTTATGTACAATCTCCTATCAAATGGCAAATGATGCCTGATGAATTTTTTGTCCCTGACCATTAAAGTCATCACGGGCTATCTTATTGACCCGTTAAACCGAGCAATGGAGGATATTTTTCCTGTGGTGATAAAAAATAGTAATTATAAAGAAACAAAAGTGCAATAGGAGCAGGGAGGGGGGGGGGGGGGGTTGTTTTCAAAATTGAACAAATGATTAGCATTCACGTAATAAAATTTTTGAGACTGATTTATATGCGTATTATTAAAATGTCACAGTTATTTTATGCATTGAGATATTCCTAAGTGGGCAAGTATGTTTTTATACATCTTTTACTCTGTTTGAAAAAATATTAACAACATGCTTGTAAATATTTAAAAAGAAATAAAACCATGCTGTTTTTTCCACATTTCTTCTGGAAATTACCATATATTACTCATTTTGAATTATAGTCTACAAGTTTGTTCTCAAGTCCTGAGCAGTATAAAAATATGTATTTTCTTATTGTTAATTTTCACTCTTATTTTAAGATACCTCATTTCTCATTAATAAAAAAAATATGCATTCTAATATTTCTGCCTCACATGGGCACCCAAAGGCATTTTTCTACAAGAGGAGGAAGCAATAGTTTTTTAAAAGTGCCCAACGTTAAACAAGTCCTTTCCCTTCACATAATTTGTGAGCCAATATTTCCAAAAAATAATTGAAGATATTTATTTTTGTATCCTTCATTTTCTTCCTCAAACTTATAATTTTTTAATGTAAAAAATCCTTTTCAGAATTGTAGAGCACAATTGCGCTTGCTTGTATTCTTCCTTCTCTTGTGGATGCTATGCTGCATCGTGTTCATACTAGATTATGCATGTTTTAATCATTGGTTGATAAAATGTTTTTCCACCATGTTAATGTCAAAGCTAGTCATTAATGGAAATACAAGTATATCGATATATATGTATTGTGCTAACATGATTTTTTCCCATTGTTTCATATCTTTTGTTAAAACAGCAGCATGAATAGAAAAAAATAACTAAAATTGATGTACCCTTTTTATCCCATTTGTAAGCATATTGAGCTAATATACCTTTAAGCACAACATTTTGCGACTGATTTTTAAAAATACAAATTTTGGTAACTTCAAATACCCAGCCTCTTTTTTCGATGCATTTGATTTGACCAGGTTCAACACTGCCAGTATTTCAAACTATTTGTTCTTATTTACAGAAAATGTGTGCATTTATTTGAGTCATTTAATAAATAATTTAATAGTAAGTATTCCTGTTATAAATATTGTGTTATAATTATAATAAAAAAAAGCATACCTCTCACCACTAAAAGAAATTTATATGCATACAAAAAAATTCTATGTATTTTTCCTCACAGTTGATTATGTTATTTTTATTAATGAGTTTCTGGTTTGATCGTTCTTGATTTTTAAAATGAATCCATTATACTGAAATTTCTAAATTTACCACTATGGCAGGGTTTCCCAATGGTTTGTCCAATAAACCAATACCAGTCCATAGAAAATTTTCATCAGTTCTTGGAATACAATAAAAAAAATTCTGTATTCAAAAATAGTAACTACAACATTCCCCCCCCCCCCTGTTAATTTTTTAATTTTCTTATTTTTCTCCTCTTCAAGTGTTTCTTTTCTTAGGCATAACAATAACAGTACTACTCTTCACAGTTTTATATTATTTCATGTAAATCCTAGTAAATATCTTATAATTAACTCACAGGGCCATAATTTTATACGTAGTGAAGTTTTTTTTTCTTAACATCTGGTCCGCAAAATGTTTTCAAATATTTACCAGTCCATAGATCAAAAGAGGAAAAGAAATGCTGCACTATCGTTGCCCTTCCTTTAGTATTTATAATTTTAATATATGGGTTTGGATTTTTCACAAACATAAAAACATGGACAGGCTTAATAGTTCCAAGTGCATGTCTCAATAGCTATGCATGTTTTCATTTGGGGTTTTTTCTTTTAAAACTTAAGAAAAAACAAATCCTTTTTTACCCGTTGGTTGGTTGGTTTGATTGAGTTTTTTGGTGCAAGAGCTTTATTAGGCTATACTGCGCCAAACAATTGTCGAGTAGTGGAAAGAAGAGCAAAATAAGTAATTTTTATTACGAAGCATTTCTTTACCCGTATTAAAAATATTTTTACTGCATCTTCTTTTTAACTGTGTATTGTTCATTGTCTCGAACCACAAAAGTTTAATTGCTTGTTTCTAAAAAGATTTTGCATTTATGTGCCATCTAAACAGTGATGTTCCCATCTATTTTTCAGAGGGTATACTCCCAGTAATCCATTATGCACAATATGTGTATGCGAACATATACATAATATGTCATTATATGAAGATTTTTGAAGCTTGAGGGTATACACTATATGTTTGAAAAATGTTTGAGAGTACAGTCCCCGCCGCTTATTAAAATCACATTTGTTCTGAGGACAATTGATTTTATAAAGCGGCTGATTTTATAAACCGGCATACTAATATTTAAAAAATGAAAGGCTTTGAAGTTTAAATACTCTAAAAAAACGAAATGAATTACTTCATTCACTTTTGTTTCATTTTAAATACTATTGTCATTTTAACTAAACATGAGTAACATTTTTTTATATTTGCACAAGGGTCTTAAAATATTGGCGTATTGTTGTTTGGTTAACAGAATTGGAAAGCAAAGATTCAATATTTGAGAATTAACAAAGTGTTTTGTAATGTTTAACATATTTTCCTCTTTGCTCTAGTGTATCGTATATCAACAAGCTCTTTTCTGCCATCTGTTACAGACGCAAAATTGGCAATGAGATTTCCTCATCTTCTAAGACCGATTACTTCACTTCTTGAAGCTTATTTATCAATTTTTTACGTATGATGTTCAAAAGTTTGATGTCTGTAAAACGGCGATAGTGATTTTATTAAAGGATGGTTTTAACATGTTTTGGTATTGCAATGATTCTGTTCATCAGGTTTGATTTTAAAAAGAGGCTGATTTTATAATACAGTGATTTTATTAATGGCGGGTACTGTATATGAAGTATACCTTATGGAAACACCACTGCATCCAAAATATTCTAAGCTGAAGCATTATCCATTGCTAGAGTAGAGATTCATTCCTCAGTAAAGAAGTTTCCAAGTTCATAAAGAAAATCGAAGCAGCTACTTTACTTTCCCTTATTTTTAAAGGTTTTTAACTTTCATAAGCCTAATAAAATTATATCTGCAATTAAATCATTTGTTATGTTATATGGAATTTTTTTCTGTATGCATATAAATCAGAAACATATTTACTGTTTTAATTCTATTGGTAAGCAAATTTTAGTTTTATGGTACTTTGCCTTTTACTGTAGGAAAGTAGTTTTAGGATTCGCAAATTTGACATTCACAAAGTATTACCTAATAGTAAGTCTTGCAAGTGTTGAGAGTTTATTGTATTATAAATTTCTTCTTGTGTAAATTAGCATAGTAGTTTAATATTAACCATTATAAAATTATTTCTTCAATCATGAAGGAAAAGGAAAGTTTTTGTTTAAGTATTAATGGAATTTTAATTTCTTTTGCATAATCCCTTTTAAATTTACTTTTTACTTAAGATCTGATGCTGATATGATAAACATAAAAATACTTAATTTCTGCAATGTGTGAATGCTAGCCAAAAATGTGATAAAAGCAATTGGTTCAAAATAATAAAGTTGTTACATTTTAATTTATTTTAAATATTATTTTTTAAAGAAAGCAAAAAGAAATTTATACATTACTAAATTAAAATTTAATTACACAAAGCTTTTCATAGCATAGATAGTGAATTTTGTTTAAATGCTGAAAAAAACCTTTTCATTTCCATGGTTGCACTTAATGTCCAAATTTTGTTTTGATTTATCAAAAGCATCCAAATATGTGGTAAAAAAACTTGAACCTTAGGTTTGGTATGAAAAAAAGCTCTTTTATTTGTAAATGCGAATAATACTTTGGTTGGATTTCAGTTTCAGAAATAACAATTCCTTGATCTGATATAATTGTCAAAAATTTATTAATTTCAACTTCCCAACTTGAATCTGAAAATTCTTGAAAGAAGACTCCAAAGTTTTATACCAGTAACTTGCAGTTTTTCCTTTTTTTTCCCTTTAGGTACCTCCAAAACAAAATAATTTGTAAATTATCTGGAAAGGAAGTTAAGTTATCGATCAAAATTGTTTTTTTTTTTTTTAATAGAAAATAATGGAAATGATCTATCCAATAATGTGATGTAAAGGATAATTTGGAATGACTATTTATCTATAGTTCAGTAAATGGTATGAACTAAAATTTTTAAATTTATTCTTATGTTTAAACAATTTTCTCAATAGTACTAGCAAAAAAAGTTGTTAACCAATTGCTATTTTCCTTTGAAATTCTTTAAAAAAAAAAAATAAATTTTATACTATTTTTTTTTTTTTTTTTTTTTTTTTTGTGGAATTTCAAATTTGTGTATCTGAAGTTCGAGCTTAAATGGAATCAAGTTCTGATGAATAGAAAATATCCTTGTTTTGACTATTGAAGAAAATAACCAGAAAAGACTTCTTGAGAAACATTAATATGTTTGCTTCAGCAATCTCGGATTGAAATCATGAAATTTTTTTAACCTTTAGTTTTGTTAGAGGGGAAAAGTGAAACATTTCCAAATGAGTAATTTAACTATTGTTGGCGCAAACCTAACCTGACAGCATTGTGAAGACTACGCAAATCCCGATCGCATTATCACGACACTCCCTGGTTATGTTTAGGTTAGCCCCAACTGTAAGTGTTGCTATATTTCGTCCATTTCATTCTAGAAATTGTTATAATAATGGGAAAATTTATGAATTTTTTTTCATAATCCATGGACCAAAGTGTTATACTGTTTTAGTTTTTTCCTGCCCCCTGGGTTTCTCTCGAACCTTCTCAAGCTCTGATGTGCTCCTCCGCACCTTCCCCTTTTAAGCTGCTTTGAATTTTTCTTACGATTTACATTTTCTTATTGACTGTTGACCTATTTCACCTCCCTAAACCTTATTCCTCTAAAGTCTTTTAAAACTTTTGCATTGTGTAAAATATGTAAACTTTGGACCTTGAATGTCTTTATTGAAGCTAAGAGTAGCAAATTATTTGTTCCATAATATTGCATTAATGGGGTTGTTTCCTAAAGTCAAAAGTACTACATTTAAATCACAGAAATTGATAGAATAAGCAAAAAAAAAAAAAAAAAACGACCCAGAAAATGTTTTCATTTTCCCAACAGTTGTTTTTTAATTAATTTTTTTAAATGTCGCAATTTTTCAAACAAGGCATAGTCTTTATGATGCCACAAATGATGTACTTAGGTGCATCTTTCTACTGCCAATTCTACTTCCTTGCCGATTATTAAAGTAATTTTTTTTTAATATTAAACTTAGTGAAATTATTTAAAAAATGGTCAAATCCTGTGTTTTTAAGCATGCTCTTTCAGAAAGAAATAATTTTAAAATTTTGGAAAGGACCCCATTACCTACCAAAAATTTAGAACATGTGGGGTAAGAGTAGTTTATGTTTTTAATTCTAGTAATATTTCATCTTTTGGTACTTCTAACACCACTAAGAAAATAATTAAAAAACAAAACAAAAAAAAAAAAAACTAGCGTTTTTTTTGTTCACACTTAATTATTGGAAAAATATCAGTAAAATGTGGTAAACTAAAACAACATTAACATATTGTCTGTACATCACATCAGTAACGATTTTTCCCTCCTAAACCAGTTTTCGGTCAGCGTTGCCATGACAGCAAGCCGAATTGTACGGAACCCATTAACGCAACGAGAAGCTAGATATTTGACGTCTGTCCAGTTGGGAGTTTGAATTCATTGGTCTCCCCAAGATGAGTGCACTCTCTCTACTATGTGAGTACTGTCATGTGCTTTAAGTGCGTCAGCAATATATGAATGCTTCTCCCTTTTCGGAAAATGTTTGTCTGTCCGCTTAAAATGACAAACTATGTCTGAATTACGCTTTACAGGAATAATCAGAAAAAAAAAAAAAATCACATCATCTGAAAATCTATAAGTATTCTTCTAATGAAAAACATTTCTAACACCTTGCTTTTTTTGAAAATGTTCGCAATAAACATATTCATGACAGTGATGCTCAACGGTATTCAAAGTTATAGGTAGAATAATACTGATAACACATAATCCTATTAATATTCTGTAATGCACACAGCACAGTTGCTTTTCTTTTTTGCTGTTGATATTTGTGCTTGTTTGATTGTTTTATACGCATTAATAATCTTCTCTTACGGATTGATAATTTTCCTTTGTACTTGAATATGTTAGTTATACAAGAATAGCATTTAATTTCTACATCGTACAGTCATTTTTATTTTTTAGTTTAGATCTGTTTATTATTTGTTTATAGATTTATTGAGAATGTTTTCGTGAAATTAAATTTATGACCGTTAAATTTAAGCTGCACTTTTAATATACTGAAAATAAATAATAATAATAATGATTCCCAATGTTTTGCTGGAAATAAGTAACTGAGTTTAAAATATAAAAAGAAAGAAAAATCAAAAATAACAAAAATGAAATAGATCATTTCCTGACAAAATGGAATTAAATGCAAAATGAAATCAAATTAATTTTGCAAGTTAAAGCTGAAAAATTGTTTTGAAGTAATATGGGCTTAATCAATTGGCCCATTCGCTTTTGAGAAAATTATCCAATTCAAAGACTTTTAAGATTTTTTCTAGAGTATACCAGTAACGCTTAAATTTTTATTCAAATTGTTTTGTTAAATTTTGAACCGTCCCAGGGAGGAAAATGAAAACTTCATACTATTTGCTTTTTGAAATTTTAATCCCTTTATAATAAAATATTATAGTACACATTAATGAAATTGGTTAGGACCAACTAGGCAAAAATAATTTTAGTACAAAATGTAAATAAAAAGATTTTTTTTAAGGAAATGAGTATGATAAGAACTATTCAACTCTGTTTTGATTGTTTTTTTTTTAATTTTAAATTCTTGTAATTAAAAAAAAAAGATTCAGAGTAAAAACAGTACACACCTAAAATCTTTGTGTACACGGCTTTATTTGTTTTCCCAGTTATAAATGTTTTTACACAGGAGATAACCTTAATTGATTTTTAACCTTATTAGTATTCTTGTTTATTAGCAAACTAAATTTACAACATCAAAAAGAAAATGAAAGTCTCAGGAAAGTTTTTAATTAGCGCTTAGGTTAATATTATTGTAACACAATATAGAAAATTTGAGTGCTATGAGAACATATGCAGGGTTGCCAACTGCTTTAGAATGTGTGAAGCAACCATGCATATTGGGGACAGATTTGCAACTCCGCTCATGAAATTAACTATTTTGAATCGGCGTCCATTGAGAAAAAATAATTTATGTGATGCAAATTATTTATTATTTAACTTATATGCAAAGAATTTTGATAAATAGTTGTGAGGTTTAAAATTTATGAATTTAAAATGGAAGTTAAAAAAAGTTATGCAGTTTTTTTTTTAAATCTGCACTGTGTGTGTATTATGAGTTTTCTAGAACATTTAACTTTTAGTAATAGTTGGTTATCATTTTTTGTGTTACTTCTGAAGAACTTCATATCTGAAGTCTCCCATTTTTTAAGTTATTGTGCTTCAACTTACTGAAAAAAGGTTAGCAACCCTTCATATGTAGCAAAAATAGGCATTGATGTATAAAAAAGTAGGTTCGACGAATGCTGAAAAATGTTTTGCGATTTTTTAAATTATAATAAATAAGAATTAGAATAAATTTTTCTAACTATGTCCTACTGTTCTTTTTTCATCTTCTTCGTACAATAGGATATAGCTTGGTTTAAAGTAATAACATTAACTTTTGCTACATTTACATGATGTTTCCTTTACAAAAAGGACCTAATATTTTATCTTAACTAATATACCTTAAATATCTGCTGGCAGATGTAGGAGTCTTATATATTTATGTATCATTTAAACTGCATAACATACAGCTATTTTAATCTATTTCATGCATTTAAAACCAAATTATTTTCTTAAATGATGAGTTGATTTTTGTCAGGGTGAAAGTATCAAGAATTTTCAATACAGAAATTTTTGAAATAAAAACTGTGTTCCAGTTCAATTTCTAAGAAAATACAACCTTTTCTACAAAGGCTCAAAAGTCCATAGTATGTATAAAACACCCTGCAAAATTAAGAACTTACGATCTAAAATTAGAGAAAATCATCTCCCTTTATGTAATTATAATTTATATTTCATTATTAAATTAATGAGAAGTTTTCTCTTCATTTACTTATTACTTTGAAGTTTTATTTGCTCTGTCTCAAAATTTTTTTAAGAGACTGAAATCTGTCAAAATATGGAACACTTTCACCCCTGTGTTCTTGTTGTATGTAAAATTTTCATGATTTTGCTACTACCATTGTTCATCTTAAGTTCTTGTACATCAATTAATGATTAGATAGCCATATTTTTATGCATAAGTATCTATGTTTTTTATTATTTTTTTTAATTTAATTTTCTCCTACCAATCAAAATATTGAAGTTGTAAAAGTGCTGTTCTATGTATTTGGTTTCTGTCAGTATACATTGCAGTAATATATGTTTTTTACTGAGAAAAAAAAGGAATAAGTTTTAATAAGCTGAATGTTTGAACAATTTTGATTTTTTCGCAGTGAATTATTTTCTAATAATTGTTCTAAAAGAATTTGCACTTTCTTCATCTTCAGCAGGTGATGGCTCAAATCGGAGTATCATTGATTCATAATAGAATTTTAGGCATAAAAATTAATTTCAAATAATAAAGTTATGCCTGCACCATCAAGTTATTTCCTCATAATGTTAAGACAAGTTTGTAAAATTAAATTACTTATGTTTCAATGTAATGATAAAAAAATTAAATTTCATGTATGTATTTGTTTAAAATTTCTCCTGTCCTTGTGGAGTCAACCGTTTTACCATAAACTCAAGATATAGTAGTGGAAATCTAAAATTTTTTTTGTTAAGTATAAAAAAACATATCACTGTTCTGTAATTTTTAAGTTGCTAAGGTATTTTTTAATCAAGTGCTGATCAGTTAGTGTCCAACCTACACCCCACAGGCCATATGTGGCCCGCAAAGATGGGCCATGTGGCCTGTCCTGTTCAATACAAATTGAAAAGTAGATTTCAAACAATCACTTGTCACTAGCCTCCTGGCAACTTAAAAGCCGTTTTTTTGGCGACATAATAAAATGCTCTTTTGGCTACTTTTTAAAAACCCGACCACAAATAATTATTTCATTATTATTTTTTGTTAATTTTTAACAAGTCATTTCTACTTTATCACACTTAGTTTGTGATACAAAAAATAAAAATCGTATGTACATTTCCACTTCTTTTACAAAAATTAATGGTTGAATCACTATTAATACTTAAATTTTTATTATTCCATTTCATATAAATATTCATACATTAAGTGTTGCAGTTAAATGTCATATTCATAATATAAGCATATGACATTTAGCTGCAACATCAAATATATATGAATGAAAAAATTTAATGTTTTTTAAATTTTATATGTATTTTGGCTTGTGAGAATCACCTTAATATGATGTGCAGCCCTCGGATGAAAAAATGTTGGGCACTTTTATAGTGTAGCTTATACTTTCAATAGCTTTCTGTCTTTGTTTTTTCAAAATTACAAGTATTTTATTGTTATTGTTTATTCACTTTTTCACCAATTATTTAAAAATAGTGTGTGGAAAAATGCATAGCAGCCCTTTCTCCCTTCTGACTCTCACTATAAAAAACTCATTTGTAAATTTTATATGAATTAGAAGTCACATTATAAGACTATTTCATCACGTCATAGTTACATGCAGGTATTATTTTCTCAACAGCAACAAACTCCTTTCTCCGTTATTTCCTTTGTTCAAGCATTTTATCTTAGCTGTTTTGCTAGCTTTGCCCAGTTATCAAAAGTTAATACCTGGGATTAGAATTTTCAGAAACTGTTATTGCATGCATATACAGGTGTCCCTCATACAACACAGTACTTCTACAACACGGTTTCGATATTACTTCATGGTAGTATTTATATTTCATTTTAACGCTTCACGGAATGTAACATTTATAAAAGATGGAAGTTCATTTTTGTTTAATACATTACGTTAATCTTTGATAATAACTCTAATAAGTTTTTACTTTGTTTTTATGAAACTTGGTTTCAATATAACTTGGTACACATCCCTTGATTTACATTATTTCTAAGTCTTGTATAATACGTTTTCGATATAACACGGAACACAGCTTCAATACAACACAATACATATTAACCTGATTTTTCTCATGCACATAATTAGTATTAAAAATAAATAAAAATGTTATTTTAAAAGAAGTCTTGTGTAACACGGTTTCGATACTACACGGAACGAATTAACTGTGTCATACGAGGGACACCCCTGTACTTTGATCATCATTTTATATTTAAATTCAGATTTCATGTCTTGAAAAAGAAGCATTTTTCACCTATAAACTATTTGATGCTTTAATTATGTGCCCTTACCACTTTTGGTTTGCTTATTTGTCATTAAACTTAGCAAATAATAGGAGTTAAAAAAATTATGGCGGATCTTTTTAGCAGTCTAAGATGAATTTTTTGAAATGCATTCTTATTTTAGTACGAGTGATGTTTGAAGAAATTTTCTACTGTAGTTTTCCATGCAAAAAATTAATTTTGTAAATTTTTTTGTGTGACGTAATGAAACTGTCTTGCCCCCCCCCCCCCATGTCAGCTTGATTCTTACAAAATATTGGGCATGATAACTTTAACTTGGGTTTTTAAACTTTTAACATTGTTTCTTTGGCAAAAAATAACAAGGCACTTCCTACTTTAAATTATTATGGTGCAGCCAAAGAAGCTGAATAATCCTTCTCTTGCAAGGTGAGAAACAAACTAAGACATTGGCAGAGCCAAAAGGATGATACCATATTGGCTTCAAATTCAGAAAATGGTTCCTTTTGTATATTTTCAGGACATGAAATCTTCCCCTGAAATTTACTGTAACAGCTCGTTTTGGCTGGCTGGAGCACTGAAGCATTTTTGATACTGTGGTTATAAATTTCTCATTTACTTTGAAAACATAATTATTATTCAAGATCATTTAATTTTCATTTTCGGATTCAGAATTTTTACAAAAAATAAATAATTGTTTCAACATTGGCTTGCTTCACAAAATTTTAATGAAATATTTTGCTTGCTACCTATGTAAGACATTATGTACTTTTCCTAAATGTATTAGTATTTCTTTGATTAAAATATGTACACTAAAATGCATTTCTTGATGAAAGTAATTAACAATACTCAAGTGATGCAACCTTTTAGTTTACTGTAATACTGTTCTCGTAAATCATACAGAATTGTATGTTTATTTATGTTACGTGTGTGAAGAATGCAAAATTATTTATTAATGTTAGTGTCTATATCAAAATATTTTTGTGACATTCTGTACATCAAGAAATTTATTTATATTTCAGTGTTCTTTTGGTATTGTCGATAATGTCACATTAAACATTATATAGTTGACCAATAAATTATATCTCAAAATTTTAAGCTTTTTAACTTTTACTTTACCAATTGTTGTGACCATTTCACTCAAGACAAAAATTATATACTTGCTGGCAACTTAAGTTAACAATGACGTCACAATGCGCGGAAGAAAAATAGAGTTAACAGATAAAATGTCACCAGCTGCCTTCCCTACCTACTTTGTGAATAAGAGATCGACACCTGTGCATGAGCTGCTATTGGCTGGTGCGTTTGATTCAAAAAATAAATAAATAAAATGCTCTGCTGGTAAAATTGAAAATATTTAACAATCCACAGAAATTGTGACAAAAAAAGGTTACGTATGCGTGAGTTTAACTTGCTGATCCAATTTCTAAAGTGAAGAGCGTAATTTCACCCGACTATCGGACTAAAGTTTTCATACCTAAAGCTTTTATACTAAAGTTTTTATACCTTTTACAAAAGTTTTAATGCATGACTTTTGGAATTCGGGAGAGCAGGGAATCGTGTTACTAAATTATCAGTGCCCAGGTGTTGTGCTGTTTTGCCAGCACTGCGAATAGAAAAGGTTTTTTTTTTTTCCCATTGTGCTTTGAAAATAATTCTCTAAACTCCTGAGGCATACAAAAAAATCTTTCTCTATTAGCTGAGCTGATTGGAATAGTTAAAAAAATAATTGAAGTAACAAAGTTATGTATGAAAACTTTTTATATCTTGCTCTTCAGAATTACCCAGGCAACTTCAAAAATTGTGAGGGGCTTAATTTTTTACTCATTGAATAATTTAGTCTCGTCGGCGCTCTGTTATTCACTATTCCAGACTGACGAGTCCATAAAAGTTTCATGATTGATTGAAATATACATCTATGTAAAATCTATTTTCAGTTTCAATTGTAGATTAAACTGTGGCTTGAATAGTCCGAAAACTAAGGGTAGCTGATTGAAGATGTTTTGATAGAGTAAAGCATTTTCCAAAAACTTTCCTCAATACAAACAAATTGAATAAAAATTCAAATGAAGTGATGCATGCTAAAGGGCATGAGCTTTTTCACCATTGAAAGAGTCGTTTTGCAACAATTCTTCCAGTCGTCAAATCACTGCTCTGAAGTTATAGAGAAATGTTTTTATGGTTTTATCCCTTAAAGACCATCTTGTGTCACTCCGAGATTGCATAATTATTGGGCCCCATAAAAGGTATTTGTTGATATATATTTTTTTAAATTCAATAATCCAGGGTTGGCAAGTTTCTGCCAAGGCGGTTAAAACCACTGGTAGAAACCGGTTAAAACCGGCATGGCAAAAACCAGTTTCTGCCACATTTGCGGCAGAAACTGGCAAAAACTCACAAAATGACAAAAAATTAATTATTGACACACAGTAGAAAATACATGGAAAAAATAATTAATTTGTTAACTAAAGTACAATATATCAATTGTTACTTTGCAACAAATGTTACATTGTTTGGACCCTGCAGTTGCCTCTAAGAAAAGGTGGTTTCAAAAATCCAAAGAGTTTTCTTAATTTAATGTGCACAAATGAGGAACTTAAGACTATTCTTGCAACAGAAGAGCTAGCAGGCAATGCATCAAAGAACAAGCAATATTCGTGAAACTTTCATCTGTTGTATATTTTTTCAAACTGGTCCACCATCTAGTAACTGGGAAAGTGGTAAAAATTTGACTGGAAAAATTGGTTTCGAGAATTGGGGCCAATTTGTTTTGCAAAGCTGTGACATTAGGTACATACAAAATCTAGGTTAATATTGGCAAGTAAAATTCTGACACTTTCTTCTTGAAGCATGTGATAATTTCAATCACGAGCAATTTAGATGAAGCATATAAAGCAAGCAAATTACAATCGGTAATTTCCTGTTTTTAGTTCTGTATGTCACTCCTCTTTCCTAAGAACCCATCTGATTTTTGTCCTTTGTTAGATTAATGCAACTATTACGAGCATCTGCAGTTGAAAAGGTCCCTTTTTGAACTAAATCAAGAGCACTAACATAGGATTCTATTTTTTACAAAGATGAAATGAAGTTTGATATCTCAGTTTATTTAAATGAATATCATTTAGTAATAACTTTAAAAGTTAAGTAAAGTTAAAAGTTATTAAAGACACTTTTAAGTTTTTGCCAGTTTCTGCCGGTTTTTACCGGTTATAACCGGTTTCTGCCACTGGCACGGCAAAAACTAGTTTCTGCCGGCAGAAAGCCAACCCTGCAATAATCGCATGCATTTTTAAGAAGCTGGTATGAAAGCATATAATCCATTGAGCAGCTGAAACGTGTTTCTAGCAGAAGAAAGGGATGAACTCATTAAATAAATATACACTTAAAAAAGGAGCATAAAAGTGAAAGTAAAATATCAAGGGAATTTTCTTGTGAAAACCATGCAGCCACACCACTTTGCACTAGCCTCTCATATTGAACATACCATCGTTACACTGGGCACACAAGTATGAAATATTTAGCCTATATGAGGAAATGTCTTCTTTGGTTAAAATTAACCATGGTTCTCTATCAGTGTTCTATGTTCTGAAAAGGCCGAAAAATACCTCATGAATTTTTAAGTCGTCATCCAAATACGAAAAACACTTTTACTGGTCAAAGAATGTGTCGAGTTTCATCAAATAGTTACTGAGAACCAGCGAGATTTTTTTTTTAATGAACATTCATTTCCGACTTGCATAAATTGATTTCACCCATATTCTATCATTCTGCTCAAAAAAAATGGGGGTGCGACCGCCCCCTCTTGAACCCCCTATTAGCCGCCCCTGGCCTCAGCTTATATCTCCATCGTCAAGTAAGCTTGCAGTGGAGTATAGTATTTGTTTGAAAAACTAGTTTCAAGATGCATACAGACCCTCAGAATTCCTTAGTTATATAAAAAAAAACATCCTGCTCAGAACTCCTTAAAATTAACAAAATAATTCCTGAAAACCTTATAATTCTTTTAAATTAAAATCAATGTGGCTTCAAAAAAAGGGAAAAAATTGGCTTCAGTTTTGTTACGGGGAAAGAAAGCTTTGAGAATTAAGTCTATAAGAAATATTTCTGCAGCTGAATTTTGAACTAAATATCAGAGTTGGGTTTTGAATGTCAGAAACAGGTTTTGGACAGGACAGGTAATTTTTACAGTCCAAAACCGTTGAAATCTGTCCAAAAGCGTCTTAAACTATCCAAAAGTATGCTAAAGCTAAAGAAATCTAAATTAAATAAATTCGTGTTCACTGCAATATTAGTGATGTATAAATATTAATCTGAATTAGTTTAATGAATATTTCATAATATTTTTCGATGAAATGGTCATTCGAAAGGATATTTTACCTGAGAATGCCACTAATATTACATTGTAGAAGAGTTGGTACTGCTATGAAAATAATTTTACAACGTAACCATACAAACAAATTTCAGTTTCATTTATAATTCACATTAATGCTATTAAATGTATAATATTTAAAGCAAAAACATAATTTTTTATCTTGTTTTATAACATTTACATGATGTTATTGGCAAAAATTACTTTTATAAGTATAGATTGAAGAATAATAAATTGATGACAAATTGGAAGCTATTATATTTCAAAACTAATGCAAATTCTATATGTAATATAATACATTCTGTAACTACAATAAACAAAAAAATATAGTTGCTAGATAATTTTTCAAAAAAAAAAAAAAATATCAGCGTTTTACTCGAGTAAATTGGTGATAATTCAATTTCAGATTCAGATATATTTTTTCTTCAGTTAAAAACTAGTCATTTATTATATTTTAGTCGATTTTTGAACTATATTTTGAACCCCTTTGTGACACAAGGGTTTTGGACAGGACTGTAAAAACCATTGTTTTTACCATAATGTCCAAAACCTTACCAACCCTGCTTAATATATGTCTCTTTTGGATTCAAACATAATTTAATACCATTGTGCATTTAAAAACCATTCTGGTTTATGATATGCATGTACTTATTCTGGTGGTGGTGTTGCACGCTTCCATTGGCCAGCAATGTTAGACCAGCTCTATGACCTGGGCTGCGAAGTCGAAAGGTAAATGGCCGACTCCGATTTTGATCCTGGAAAATCCCTGGAATTGGATTTTCCAGGATCAAAATCGGATCCTGGAATCCGATTTTGAAACGCTCGACTCCAACTCTGACTTGCGTCATACACATAAAATGCTGACTGTAAAATTGCATGATGAGTCACACCTATCTAAAGCCTAACATTACAATGACGAGGTGAGCTCGTCAAACACGCTTAAAGGGTTAAAATTTGCTCGGAGGAAGAATTTTTTTGAAAAATTTCACGATTGATTGAAATATACATCTATAAAAAATCTATTTTCAGTTTCAATTGTAGATTGAACTGTGGTAGTATGGTGCACACATCAATTGTAGATTAAACTGTGGTTTGAATAGTCGAGTAGCGAATTGAAGATATCGATTTTGATAGAGTAAAGCATTTTTCTAAAACTTTTTCCCGATGCAAACAAATTGTATAAAAATGCAAACAAAGTCATACATGCTAAAGGGCATGAGCTCTTTCACCATTGAAAGAAACGTTTTGCAATAATTCTTCCAGTCGTCAAATCACCGATTTGAAGTTATAGAGAAATGTTCTTATCGTTTTAACTCTTGAAGATTATCTTGTGTCACTCCGCGATTACATAATTATAAAGCCCCATAAAAGGTATTTGGTTATGTCTTTTTTTATTCAATAATCACATACATTTTTAAGAAGTTTTCTATGAAAGCATTATAATGTATTAAGCAGCTGAAACATGTTTCTAGCAGAAGAAAGCAATGAACACTTATTAAATAAATATACACTTAAAAAATGAGCGTAAAAGTGAATTTAAAATATCAAGGAATTTTCCTGTGAAAACCATGCAGTCAGACCACTTTTCACGAGCATTGGACATACAATAAAACCTGTGTAAGTTGACCACTTGCGGTGCACTACTTTATTGGTCAACTTACAGAGGTTGATTTATACGATAAAAACTAATTCCGTGCCTGAAAAAAAGCGGTCAACTTTACAGGCTTTACTGTACCATCGTTACACTGGGCACACAAGTGAAATATTTAGCCTATATGAGGCAATGTCTTCTTTAGTTAAAAT
The DNA here is from genome assembly GCF_026930045.1 of Uloborus diversus. Lineage (NCBI taxonomy): Eukaryota > Metazoa > Arthropoda > Arachnida > Araneae > Uloboridae > Uloborus > Uloborus diversus. The sequence continues at coordinate 147,906,572 of NC_072736.1, forward strand.
TAACCATGGTTCTATACCAGTTTTCTATGTTCTGAAAAAGCCAAACATACTTCATGAATTTCTAAATCATCATCCAAATAACGAAAAACACTTTTTCTAGTCTGAGAATGTGTCGAGTTTCATCAAATAGTTGCTGAGAACCAGTGAGATTTCCTTTAATGAACATTGATTTCCGACTTACATAAATTGAATTCACCCATTTTCTATCATTCTGCTCCATAACATAAAATAACAATAAAACATCCTAAGTTGAAAGAAATTCGGATAATTTCTTTCCTGTTAAAATAAAATCTCGAAAAACACTAAAATTTTAGCCTCCTAAAGTGTTTGCTCTTAGGGGGAGGTACTCCTGAAAGAGTAAGTGCTATTTTAATTTTTAACATTTAGAATGTGTGACAATTTGAATTGAAAAAGCAAAAATCAGTTAATATTCTAAATATTCTAATTGTCCCCCCCCCCCATTTTCCATGGTTCCACTTTTTTTTTAAATATGAAGTGTTAAAAATGCTTTACTAAATGTTTAGTGTTCTTCTGATTTCCAATGCATGAAATATGCTTGTAAGGGGAGGAATTTAAAATATCTCTGAGAAGACGCAAGTAGATATTAAAACTGTATGAAACAACAATCAGTATTTCAATAAAAAGCATTTATTTGTTATAATCATTTATTCGTATAAATATAAAATCTGAATAAATTCATATTTCACACACATCAATTCATTGTTTTACAAAGCATCTAATATTGTTCACATGCAAAATTTTCTCCATTGACAAATAACTTTTATCTCTTAAAAACTAAAACACGATACTCGGCCCCGCTTAATCGGGTAACGGATAAATGAATACTCTGCTTATACAAATAAAACCTCCTAGAACCGAATATTTTCCCATAGATGCAATGTTAAAGATACCCGCTTAATTGAATAGTTTCCCCAAATAATCGAATAATACTAATGAGCTTTCACAAATATTTTTGCTGTGAAAATTTTTGAGTAAATTAAGTACAAACACTGACATAAAAATATAAAGTAATATTTTTTTCCCGACAACAGGCAAGAAACACAACAATCATGTTTCATAAAAACATTTCCTATGTTCTATCAAATTTCTTTTGTCTTTGCCATCACAAAAAAAAAAAAAAAAAAAAGCATTCGATAATTAAATAACACAAAGAAATATATACACATTTTGAACAATAATAAATTCATAAATATTAAATGTAAAACACTGTAGACTGGGAGAGAAAAAAGCGAGTTAGAAAAGTGTTCCCAGAAAGCGTAGAGCAAGCAATTCATAATTATGGACTTTTTCAAAAAAGAATGTACTGAAAAAAGGTACGAAAACAGATTTCAAAACTCAAGTTGTTATTTTGTTCTTTAACTTACTTTAAAAACCTTTTGCCAATATAACTTTAATTATTCCCTTTATATAGCTATTGATTCATTATTATTACATTTTAAGACAAATGTTGTCAATTTAGAAAGTTAAAGAAAATTTCCCTGCTTAATCGAATAAATTTTTTTGGAACAGACGATATTTGATTAAGCGGGGCCAATAGTAATGCTTTGTTATTAACATTATTACAGTTTCAAATGATTTTTCCAGAGTTTAAACAATACTTTTTGAAACTAAATGCTCAAAACCAGTAGATAAAATCACAAGAATGCATGATACTCTAAGTTAAAAGGAAGATACATTCCAAGCATTTTTAAAAGAAACATTCATCTAAAAATAATTTAGAACAAAGTGTACACGTCAAAGGGTTTGTTTAGAGGATAGTGATTTTTATGAATGTTCTGTTTTTGAAACAAAAACCGGTCAAAAGGGACCTAAAAAGTATTTATTTTAATTACTGTGTTTGTGTTTCTACCAAAAGCTAAGTGAAAAAAAAAAAAAAAGCATAATAATCACACAAACACACAAATAAAAAAATAAGGTTCTATAAAGGAAGTTGGGTAAAAAGAGACACGTCAAATTGCACCCTAACCTTCGGAGTTAAAAATCTAAAAAAAAAAACAACGGATGATTTTTTTTTCATCTGTTCGTTTTATTTAGCTCTCTACAATAGTTTCCTCACAAATATTTTCCCACTTGCACACATTTTTTGGCATTCATCACAACAATATGGCTTCCATTTTATGTGTCTCCTCAAATGTTTTCTTAAAGTTAAACTATTAGAGAAGAGGCTTTTAAAAATAATCACAATATGTTTTTTGAGCAATCACGATTGCTTTCATTTGGTTGTTTTTGGGGTGCTATCAGGTTGCGTCCATATCCTACACTTACACTCATACATATACACACCTACACAAACACACACATACACCTAAACACACACACACTCAAACACACACACGCATACATACATGCACCTACACACAACTACCCACACACTCATGCCTGCACACAGACACAAACACACATGCCTACACACACATACACATACCCCCCACACACTCGTGATTGCGAAAAACATAATTTGAATTCAAGAGGTTAAAATTCAAATTAATTATTTTTTCTTTTCTTTTTAAGCGTGTATTCTGCAATGACTTCTCATGTTTGAACTCGAGGAAAACGAGCATCCACAATTATCATAAGAATATGATGTTTTGTTTCAATGAATTTGCAAATGTTTCTTTAAATTTGATTTGAGGGCGAATGCTTTTTGGCAATATTCACATGAGAATGGCTTTTCTTTAGTGTGCACCCTCAAATGTTTTTTTAAACTCGAACCATCAGAAAATGCCTTACAACAAAAGTTACAAGGATATGGCCTTTCTTTAGTGTGCACTGTCATGTGTGTTTTTAAGCTCGAACTGACATAAAATGTCTTTTCACAATATTCACATGAGAATGGGTTCTCCCCAGTGTGTATCCTCAAATGTATTTTCAAACTGTAACCGAGATGAAATGCCTTCTTGCAATATTGACAGACGAAAGATTTTTCTTCATGTACCTTTAAATGCCTTTTCATTTGCGAACTATCAGTAAATTTCCTTTCACAATGATCACAGGCATATGGTTTTTCTTGGGTGTGTGTCCTCCAATGAACTCTAAGATTCCCACTATTAGCAAATTTTTTCCCACACTGTTCACAAGAATAAGGTTTTTCTTTAGTGTGGACCCTCAAATGTCCTTCCATCTGTGAACGCTGAGAAAAACCTTTCTGACAATAATCACAACAATAAGGTTTTTCTTCAGTGTGTATCCTCAAATGGTTTTTTAAACCTGAAGGGCGAGAAAAGGTTTTTGGACAAAAATCACAACAATGTGGCTTTTCTTTAGTGTGTACGTTCATATGAGATTTTAAACCAGAAAGACCAGAAAATGATCCTTTACAAATGTTGCATGAGAAAGGTTTCTCTTTAGTGTGTACCCTCAAATGCGATGTTAAAGATCCACTCTGGGTAAATCTTTTATTGCAATATTTACACGGAAATGGTTTTTCTTCAGTGTGTATTCTCATATGAACTTTTAAGCTTGAACTGACAGAAAACTTTTTTTTGCAAACATCACACCGGTATGGTTTTTCTTTAGTATGTACTCTCAAATGCAATGTCAAATTTGATTTGAAAGAAAATTTCTTTTCACAATAATCACATGCGTATGGTTTTTCTTCAGTGTGTAACCTTAAATGATCTTTCAATTGTGAATTAGAAGTGAATTTCTTTTCACAAAAATCACAAGTATAAGGTTTTTCTTTAGTGTGTACCAACAAATGTCTTTTCATCTGTGAAAGCTGAGAAAAGGTTTTTGAACAGTAATCACAACAATGTGGTTTTTCCTTAGTGTGTATCTTCAAATGAGATTCTAAATTTGAACTATCAGAAAATTTTCTTTTGCAATATTCACATGATAATAGTTTTTCTTTAGTGTGTTTCATCAAATGTCTTTTTAAACCCAAACTATCAGTAAAGTTTTGTTCACAATATTCACATGGGAATGGTTTTTCTTCAGTGTGTATCTTCAAATGTGTTTTTAAAGCTGAACTCTGAGAAAAGCTTTTTTGACAAAAATCACAACAATATGGATTATCTTTAGAATGAGTTATCAAATGTGTTTTTAAATCTGAATTTTGAGAAAAAGTTTCTTGACTAGAGTCACTAGAATATAGGTTTTCTTTAGTACGCCTCCCATAATGTATTTTTAATCTGGAGCTGTTGTAAGAGCTCATTTTGCAATGATCACAATATTACAGGTTTAATGTAGCGTGTAGTTTAAATGCTTTCTTTCATGCTTGAGCTGTGAGAAAATTAATTTTTGCAACAATCACAAGAATTTAGTTTTCCATTTAGTATGCATTCTCAATTTTTTTTTCAGTTTTGAAGAATCACTCTTTTTACAATAATCATACAAAATTATTTCTCCTGAATGAACTCAAATTCTCAAATTTCAACTCTAAGCAAATGACTTGTCCCAATTGTCACAATATGCTGCTAATAATTGTGATCATATACAAAGTTGCTAGATTAAACTCCAAGCAAAATCCTTTTTACATAAATCAAACCAATGTCGCCTTCTGCAATAGGTTTCCTAAAGCTTCTATTCAAGACATTCTGAAATTTGTTTTCAATCAAAAGAAAAAAAAAAAGCGTTTATACAAAACCAATAAAAATCTGATGCTTAAGTATGATATTTTAAGTATCAGGATAACTTGCAACACTTACTCAGAGTATATTCTTAAATATATTTGAAAAATCTTTATGAATCAATAAGTAAATAAAAGATATAACAACAAAAAACATACTTAGTAATTAAACACAGGCCAACACTTGCATGTGTGAATTATCAATCAGAATAACACTTCATAAAAGGTATTGTAAATGAAGTTTGTACTTTTGATCACTGAGTCGGCAAAAAAAAAGAAGAAATGTTTCCAAGGTTACATGAAATGTTAAACAACGCAAAACAGAGCAGTTTGTACAGAATCTAGGATTTTCTCTTGCAATAACTGAGAGTTTAAATGGATACTCAGCTGCTTCTAGGCTTGAAAATATCCTCCCTTTAGACTCAGTACTTGAGTGTTGCACCAGTGTTCAGATCTCGACTCCACACACCAACAGCATAAACAGAGGAGCTGAAAGTATTTGCTGGTCATTTTAATGTTGCAAGACATTTTTAAAAACATAAGCAAACAGGAAGGGCACTTTTCCGTTACACAAGGTTCCCACAGAAATTTTAAGATGAATTTCCCTAACCTACAATGATATAATTTCACTATTTTTTTCTGGCAGGCCAATATATATATTAATAATAGCCTCTACTATCTCTATAGCTGTCCATCTCCCATCTTGGTACAGTGTTTTTATTCATTCATTTTTTTTATCAGTTGCAAATTATACATTTAATGACTATTAATGTATAATTGTTTTGTAGCTAGTTAAAACAGATTAAATTAAATTATGAGAAAATCAGTAAATAAATCTTTTCTTTCCTTTAATTTCGTTTATTTCATCTTGTTATTTGAGCCGCTCAGAAGCCAATGCGGTTAAGTCCAAAACACAAAAATTGAGAAAAGTAATGTTTTTTGATACATTAGTTTTTAAAATTCTTGGTTTATTAATTTAATTTGAAAAGTGAATAAAATCTTTTTTCGAGGTGTAAACTTTGCAAAAAAACAAGATATGTACAGGATGTGTAAATAAAAACGTAAGTATTTATTGAAATAATGACAACATCGTAAAAATTTTAGGACTTATACCTTTTGGCAGCTGAAAAATATAAGAAATTTATGTAAAAATAATAAAATAACATTTATTGGGTCATAAGTTCTATGTTTATTCATCATAACAAACATCATCTTCTTCCGAGTTATTTAAATGTAAATCTTGATCTCCATGTGTTGTCCTTAATGTCCTGTAAAAGTCGTGTTTAATTGGAGGTATAGACTTTAATAAACACATGTCTTTTTTTGTTTCTCATGAAATTGTTCTGCCATTAGGATATAATATAGGTTGAGTTATATTTTTTAAATTTACTGGCCTTTTTTTATATCCATTACATGAAAGGTATCAACCTCGTCAAAATTATGTTTGAACTTAATGCTGCTTGGGTTTGACCTTTCCAATTTTATCCATCTCATATTAAACCAATTGACTGTTAGTCTACTTGTTGATTTTTTTTTCTGTTGGTAACAGCTTCTTTCAATGGTTTTGTGGAAAGAAATTCTTGTGGATTCATTTCTATAACTGTGAAAGGGTTCTTTATTTTACAATAGAAAGGTCTGAATTTAAGTATCTGCGTCTGGGATTATGACTTGTATAATGACTTGAAATAGCAGGAAAGGAACTTATATGCTTTCTTACATGGGAATCATCTATTTTGTTACCTGGAATATGTTGCCCCCGGTGGGCTTTCAGATCTTCCTTTGAACAGCAATTATATAGTTGCCCGTTACTTATTTGATATGTTTCTATAAAATATTTTTAGCAAACACCAACATCTTGGCCGTTAAGTCTAATAAAATATTCAAAAGACTGAGATCTTGGTCCTTTCAATGTTATTCCTGGGTCATTGTCTTTTGATAACATGGACTCTAATTAACCCTCTTAAAAATATATTTTGTTTATGAAAAATTTTCATCGTCTGTTTTCTATGATAAAAGGTTATCTTGCGATTACAAAGTCGTTAATTACAAACAGTTACAAGGTATATTATCGAATTTCTTTGCAGGAATTATTCTTTTATTTCTATTTTGATATTGTTTACCTTGTATCCTTTTTTGTTTCTCAACATTTCTCGACCATTTCCCAGAATTCCTGTTGCGTTTTCTACCAACTTTTCCGTTATTTTGATGATTTTCTGTATCTTCGTTATCTGACAATGTATCAGAATGAATATGGTTAACTCTCCTTGAATTAGAATGAAATATCGCATCACTTTCACTGGTACAGATGTAATATACCCCCCCATTTGGCGACATCCGATTTTTTGCACAAAATTGAAATATTTTTCTCGCCAATGAGGCGATAATTTTTTAAGCATGGCATCCCTGGTGAAACTAATCTGTGTTTGGCAACTCGAAGGCAATCTTGTTCGAACTTGTTTACTCGGTTTCACGCAGGAGAGATACGTGTTGTTTCGTGCAATATACTTTACAGGAAAGCTTATTTTGTGTTAGTTTAGATTCAGTAGTTGTGTTTTGAAGTAAAAACATTAGAAAATGTCAGTTTCTTCAAACTTGAACATTAATTAAAAGTTAACTCCAACGTGGTGTGTCTGTAACGTGCCATTGTCATATGATGTTTTGTTTTGGACTGAGTGTGAGGATTTATACTATAAAAAGGTAAGTTCTTTTTTTTAGAATTAAAAAAAAACTCACTTCCGAAATTCTTTGTTTTTTTACAAATCCTTGAGGGGTTCTTGTAGTTTTTAACTTTATTTTTACTGTATGTAAATTAATTTTACAAAAATAGTACGGTTATTTTGTTCTAAAAGTTCATTCTTATCGATGCCACGAATTAATTAGACATATTCTATTAACGTGCCTCCTTTAGGTACTGAATTTCTGAAAAAAAGTTGACTCCAGCATTTTATAAAAATATAAAGGTGTTATTTTATGTAAAATATAATAGGTATTTTGAGAGTATGTCTATATAGCAAATAAATGTATGGTATTTTTGTATTGTTTATGTTTAGGATGTTTTGTTGAAACATTTCTACTTTTCATACATCAAAATTTGAGTAACTAAGCGCTTTTTTGGCTGAAATAGTTATGGATTGTGGGGATGTTTTCCGGTTTAAACATCGCGATTTGAATTGGTTTGCTCTTTTTTAGCAGAGTATGAGAAAAGTTTTTGTTCGATGAAATGCATGTTGGAAAATAGCTTTTATTTCTATCGGTACATATTTCGTTGGTGAACTGTTATAGTAATTTGTTGATTTAAGCATTTTAAATACTTTCTAGTAATTGTTCTTTGTGTACAAAACCTTTCTAGTTTCTGGTATTTTTGAAGCGTATATTTGTGATGTTTTTTGTTGCAGTTTTATCTTGTTTTGATATATATTGTGTTCTGAAGTGCTTTGATTATTTTTTTTCATCTGATTTTTTCCTGTTGGCGCAAAAAAAGCATCACTAAAAACGATGTATGACATATGTTGTCATACATCGTTTTCTTGGCGACGCTTTCTTTGCGCCAACAGGAAAAAGTCGCCAAGGGTGGGGTATATCACATCAGTTCCCTTTCACTTTCACTGTGTTCTATTTCCATTGACATTTTTAGTTTTTATACCCTTACAATAAATCCTTTTTATTATTTTAAAAAGTCAGAGTTTTTACGGAAAATTTATTTAATGTTTTTGATAACACAATAATTTTTGCAAACACTTCAACGTAATATTTTTGTGTTCTGACGCACATGCATAAAACTCAACCAGTTCTAATTAGAAGGTGACAGTTACAGTTACTATGAATTTCTTGTTTTTCAGTGTTGCCAACATATATCGGAAGAAGAAGAATAATTTAACTTTTATTTCAGGGTTTATGTAAAAAAATATTGATAAAAGGTGGACTTATTCACAATGGCTTCTGAAATTATTATACAATATATTCAGAAGCTATTAAAAAAAGAGCTGTCTAACCTAGAAAAAAGTAACCAATGAGTAAATCTTTTAATAACTAAGAAGATTATTATTTATTTCATCAGAATTTTCAAAAATCAGAAAATATCAAAAAATGGACTTAACCGCATTGGCTTCTGAGCGGCTCATTTATACTTATTTAAGATACAAATACAAATACGACGGTGACGAACAGCAACAGGCTCTGGGCCCAGTTAAACTGGTCCTAGCCAATTTATAATCCCCAGTGAAGATTAATGGCCCTTTTAAAACTATCTACTCCTTTGCTCATTATCACCTCTTCCGGTAAGCTGTTCCAAGGTTCCACTACCCTGCTATAATAATAATTTTTCCTAATATAGATGTTAGCCTGAGATTTAAATAGCTTAAAACAATGACCCCTAGTCCTGTTTTCAGTGCTAAACTTAACCCCGTAACATATTTCATTTTAATAAATTTAAACAACTGAATCATGTCCCCTCGGTCTCTTCTTTGCTCAAGACTACATTTTTAGCCTTCTAAGCCTGGAATCATAGTCTAAATGAGAAAGTCCATTTATTAGCTTTGTAGCCCGCCTTTGAACCCTTTCCAATACATTAATATCTTTCTTAAGATAAGGAGACCAAAACTGAACAGCATACTCCAAATGAGGTCTTGCCAAACTTCTATATAAAGACAGAAGAACTTCTTTAGATTTGTTTGAAATAGATCTATTGATAAACCCCAGTCTGACTTTGTCTTGCAATTTCAAGGTTCCGTTCATAAAACTTTTGTAAATTTCTGATGTATGGCAACATGTTTTGTGCTATAGGGACCTTATTATATTTACCAATAACATTGCATAGCATCATACACCTCTCACTGAGAAATAAGGCTTAGCTCAAGTCTCCAAGACGTTTATTTCAGGGTTGGCCGGATTGGACCCAATGGGTTTTTTTGAAAAAACCCATTATTTAGCCCACTTTTGGGTTTTTTAAAATTTTCTGAGAAGTTTTTAAAAAATTGATTAATTTAAACACAATTTAAACTTTTTTTTATTTGTTCTTACCACAGACAATGGACATAAAAAATGGATTTTGAACTTTAATAGTATTTCTTAATTCTTAATGGCATTAAAAAAATACTTCAACGATTTTAAATCAATATATTAAACTTTTTTCTTTAACTGGTCAATAAATAACTCAAATTATCTTGACTAAGTCCTGTCACATCTGATTTTCTCAATATTTGTAGATTGTACAGAGGAAACTACTCTAGCTAAAAGGCTTTCATATGAATTATTTTCCACAAACCAACACGTCACAAATCTCGAATAAACAAGGTATATTTTTTAGAAATTAACAGATTTTACAAACGGTCGGACAGAAAACAATAGGATGTACAGTATTTTCATTATCTTACGACGAAAAATTTTAATATTTCTCACTCTATACACAGAAATAGAAAAACAGGCAACATAAAATACAAAGAAATGTCTCGATTAAGCTGGAATTCAGTAAAAAAGGGATTTAAACTATGTGAGGTTCTACAGTAGTTTTGCATGACAAAATGAAATACAATAAAGTAAAATACAAAAAAAAAAAAAAATGTAATTTAAAACGAACAAACGAACAATAGATTTTATCACTCGAGAAGTAACTTTGTCCTAACTGTTGGTAATCATGGAAACTAAAAAATCTGAAACTTCACCATTCTTGGGTCTCGTCGTCTTTTATACTTTTCTTCAGAAAACGCTAAATTTTAACTAGTTTTCCAGTTTTTTTTACCCCGAGACAATTTTTGCGCTTTGTCCATATACTTACGCTACAATATGCTGTAATACGCTACAATATGCTACAAGTACCCCACATTTTCCCTAAAAAAAGACAAAAAAACCCACATTTCTTTAAAAAAAAACCAGCTTTAGTTGGTTTTTTTTTGGGTTTTATTTAAAAAACCCCCAAAAAACCCTGGGTCTATGGGCTTTTTTGAAAAACCCGGGTTTTTGTCAACCCTGGCTTATTTACAGAGAAGCTACTCTTCACTGTTGCACTTTCGAAAGGAAATGTAAAGCATAAATTTGCTTTGTGCTTTGTATTGACCTTTACTAGAGGGATTTAAAAAAAAGTTCATACGCAGCCTTTGGGGTGAATCACCATTGCTTCACATGAAGTCTTAAATTATCCTACTAAAACTGCTTCTGTATACAACACTAGAGCATTGCAATTTTTTGTTTTGAAAAATTATCTTGGTTATTATGATAGTGGTAAAATTTGATTCTCTTCAACTTCAAGATTCCCATTTTACGAAGTTATTAAAATTATAGCAGCAACTTTGATATAACCCTTGAGTGACCATGGATGCAACAGAGGTGCTGAAAAGAACTTTTTCTCCACAGAAAACAGAGATCTTAATAAGGAAATTTTTGAAATTAAACCATTGGCATTACAGGGGTACGGCTAACTCGCTATCGCAAGTAAAAGATGCGGGATGATTGAAGAGGACTCAATTTTTTTCATCACAGCACGTCCCAAAAGATATACTACCCAACACCCCTCCCAGTTCCTGAAAGTTGAACCAGAACAGAATTAAATTCATTTTTTCCCCTCAAAAGATTGCAACCAGAGGTTTTTCAAGTTATCAGTTTATTGAGCAATCACGATTGCTTATTGTTCTGTCTTGACTGTTTCTGACGTTCCTTTGATTTTTCCCACCGCCACCCTCCGCACCATCACCGTCGACCGGCCGCCTCACGATGCTGCTCCTATAGCGAAAGCTGTCTCCAGGTTGCATCCATGTCCTACACACACGCGCATACATACACAACTACACACACACACAAACACGCAAACATAGACACACACACATACACACAACTACCCACACATTCATGCCTGCACACAGACACAAACACATATGCCCTACACACACATACACATAACCCCTACACACAAACACATACCCCCACACACAAACACACACGCCTACATACACACACTCGTGATTGCGAAAAATATAATTAGAATTCAAGATGTCTGTTGAGTATCTCTCCACTTGGGAGACCTCTCCATTTGTGCGTGCCTCTTCGCTTGTGAGATGGCGCTGGCTGTTAGTTGCCATAGTTACCATATTTAATTTTCGCTTTTTTCTGTTGTTCTAAAGATGTGAATAAAAGTTTTCAAATGGTCCGTTGATGTTTTTATTAATGTTGCCTGTGCAACACTTTTGGTCCTTTACGAGCCAGGGGGACTAGATCTATGGATCTTTACGAGAATAGTAGTTAAATATTCTAAGTTCATTATGCACTGTGTGTGATCTTCGAGTGACTTCAGTTTGAGTTTACCGATTTGCGTCGAAGCATTGTGCTTACAGTTCAAGAGAATCCAAATGGTAATGTTGTTACACAACTTATTTCTGGATAATTTATAATAATTAGTGTTTTTTGAGTCAATAGTGCTACCTGCCTTGAGATAGAATTGTCTAAACATGCCAATTACTGCCTTAAAACAATCGCTGATAAAGAAACGAGTCCAAAAGGCCCAGTTAACTAAACTTGCGACAAAATTACAAGAAGGTTGTGACTTTAAAGATGTCAATATTTGTGAACAGAAACTTGCATCCAGTATCGATGAATTAAACAAGTGTTTTGATTATCTTTTTACTAATTGCAAAGACGATGAAATAGATATTTATTCATCAGAACAAGAACAGATTTATGATATTAGGGATGATATTGATTTCAAGTTAAACCGAATCAAACGCGAAAATGATTCGAAACAACCAGTATCGGTTTCAAACCAGAGCACCACCGTGAGATTGCCAAAAATATCATTGCCTGTATTTTCTGGGAGTTTACATGAATGGCTTTCATTTAGAGATATTTTCAATGCAACTACAGTAGAAGATTGTTATAATGCACAACCTGGGACCAGAGCTTTTGCGTTATACAGGTTTTTGCATTATATAGATCACTTCACAAATTTTGAAACTAATATTCAGAATAGATCTATACATTAGCCCTTCAGAATGAGTTTTATCTGCAATGAGTATTAAAGCACTAATATTACATTTACTTATTCAAATAAATGTGTTTCACAATCAAGATCCTGCACTTTTGCTAGCTTCATGGTTTGCATAACAGCTGCATTTTCAAGAGCCATCTGGTATTTTCAGTTTACTATGAGGTACTAATTTTCAATTTAAGAGCTTTGAAATAAGATGGCAAGATGAAAAACTTTCAAAATTTAATTTGCCTAACAATTTTTATTTTTGCAAAGCAAAACAGAGGGCTTTTTTAAACTTCAAAACCTATTGTTTACTTCTGAAAAGTAGTGCAGTTTACGGAGAATTGCATTATACAGGTCGGCATTATAACAGTCTTCTACTGTATTCATTCAAATAAGGAGTTGTCAGAGGGAATAAAATTACAATACCTAAAATCCTCTCTTAAAGGTGATGCTTAACGAATTATTCAGTCTACATCTATAGTAGATGCGAATTATCAATTAGCGTGGTCACTGTTAGAAGAACACTATTCGAATAATCGCGAACAGGTGTACGCACATTTAAAACGTTTTATGAGCATTCCTAGTATTCAAAATGTGAATCCAAACGCAGTTTTGAGTTTAATAGATATCGCGAGTGAGTGTTTAAGATCACTCGAAATTTTAAACCAAAACATAGAAGGTGTTTCGTCTGTTTTTCTTGGCTATGTTTTGAGTCAGAAATTAGATTCGAATACTAAAATGTGGTGGGAGAGAAATTTAAAAAAAGATGAATTACCGTCAGTAAATGAGTTAATGGATTTTTTGAAAAACCACGCAAGAACACTTAACGCCTCAAATATGAATGTAAAACGCAACAATTCTCCCAGAGTTTTATCAATTGTGTCAGAATCAAAAGAAGGAAAACTTCATAAGTGTGTTATATGTGAAATGGATAATCATGTTACGTGTAAGTGTTCAAAGTATCAGAAATTGCCGATAAAAGAAAGAGTAGCTATTGTTAAGAAATTTAAACTTTGTTTTAATTGTATGCTTCCAAACCATTCACAAAAAACTTGTCAAACTAATTATTTGTGTTTAAAATGTAAGAAAAAACACCACACAACATTATGTAATGGGGATCAGGGTAATAGAACTGCTCAATATGAAACAGCTTTTCAATCATCGAACCAACGTTCGATGAACCAAAAAAGGGATTCGAATATTACTCAAGCAAAAAGTGAAATAGTTGAGTGCGTTAGTCGACTGAATGCCTTGGTGACTCCCTTTAAAACTGAAAACAGCGAAACGATAGTCTTAAATAATGTTGTGTCTGAGTCAACAGTCTTACTTTCTACTGCAGTTGTTTATGTTCAGAATATTCAAGGGGAAACTGCTAGGGCAATTCTCGACGGAGGTTCCATGTGCAACTTGATCACTAATGAATTGGCAGATTTATTACGTACACCAAAGAAAAAGATAAACCTATCACTTAATGGCGTAGGTGGAACATCCGTAAATATTAAATGGAAGACAAGAGCTACGATAGAGAATAAGAGCAGAAGCTTTTCAAAAGAACTAAATTTTCTGATTACATTGAAAATAACAAATATAACCCCTTCTAAATATGTCCCAATAAATAAATTAAATTTTCCTTTTGATATTAATTTAGCAGATCAAGATTTTAATAAACCGGGAAAAAGTTCAATGTTGTTAGGTAATGAAGTGTTTTTTGAGCTGCTGTTATCAGGGAAGATATATATTCAAAATTAAAATTTAATTTTACAAAATTCGGTATTTGGTTATATAGTTAGAGGAAGTGTTAGAGATTATGAGGAGAATCAAGTTCATTGTGGGCTAATTCGTGAAGCGGAAAATTTAAATGATGAACTACAAAAGTTCTGGGAATTCGAAGAAGTGGATGAAAGGTCATTTCTAAAAAATTCTGACGAATTTAAATGTGAACAAAATTTTACAGAAACTTATAGAAGAAACGAGACCGGTAAGTTCGTTGTGCAAATGCCTTTCAAAAAAGACCCTCAGTGTTTGGGAGAATCAAAAAGTATTGCCCTTAGAAAACTAAATTCTCTATACAGAAGTCTTGAAAAAGACCCTGTGCAAATGGCACTGTACACCGAGTTCATGAGAGAATATAGGGATTTAGGACACATGCAGGAGGTCAAAGAGGTAGAAGAACCAGGGATAACTTATTATATACCACATTTAGGTGTCTTTCGCCCTGAGAAAAATTCTACAAAGATGAGGGTTGTGTTCAATGCTTCGCAACCTACATCAACTGGGGAGTCCTTAAATTCTATTCAAATAAACGGTGGGGTGATTCAGGATGAATTATTTTCAATTATTTAGCGATTTAGAATGCATCGGTTTGCTTTTACAGCTGATGTCATAAAAATGTACAGGATGATTCTCATTAATCCTAGTCAACACAATTTACAACGTATTTTATGGAAGGATTCCTCTAGTGAACCGGTGAAAGTATACAACCTTGGTGGTACGGTAACGTACGGAACTACGAGCGCTCCATACCTAGCTATGAGGTGTTTAAAACAACTAGCATTAGATGGTCAAAAAGAGTTTCCTATGGCATCGTTGGCTATTCAAAACAATTTTTACATGGACGATGTCCTAACTGGTTCAGGAGATTTAGAATCAGCTAAAATTTTGCAAAGTGAGTTAGTACAATTATTTGAGACATGTGGTATGGCATTTCACAAGTGGTGTAGTAATGATTCAAGTTTACTAGAAATCGTGGGAACTTCTGAGAGTTACAACTTTAGCTGTGTTGAAGAAACTAAAGCATTGGGTCTCATATGGGATCCAAAGAGCGACACTTTGAAATTTCACTTATCAATGACATAACAAAACCAGTTTACGAAAAGAGAGGTGCTTTCAGTAATTGCACGTATATTTGACCCTTTAGGTTTCTTAGGTCCTATAGTTACGGTCGCCAAGGTATTTATGCAGAAACTTTGGGCTTTGAAATTTCTGTGGGATGATAAGTTACCT
Organism: Uloborus diversus; assembly: GCF_026930045.1. Taxonomy (NCBI): domain Eukaryota; kingdom Metazoa; phylum Arthropoda; class Arachnida; order Araneae; family Uloboridae; genus Uloborus; species Uloborus diversus. The sequence goes on from NC_072736.1 coordinate 147,922,120, forward strand.
GAAGATAAACTGAAAGAGTGGAAAGAATTTCGGGAGTCCCTAGAGTTGATTAATGAGATAAAGATCAATAGATTTGTATTAAGTGAGGATTTTGGAGTTTTAATTCTTAAGGGTTTTTTGGATGCATCAGAAGTTGCCTATGGTGCGGTAATTTATGCTGTGAGTCAAAGCCATTCTCGTAAACTTGCCTCCTATTTACTATGTAGTAAGAGCCGTGTGGCGCCCATAAAGACCTTGACAATTCCAAGACTAGAACTTTGTGGTGCAACACTTTTGGTAAAACTAATGCATGAAGTGATGTCAGCTCTAAAAGTACCCCGTTCTTCAGTGTTCTACTATTCTGACAGTACAATTGTTCTTTCATGGATTCTAAAATCACCGTCTGAATTAAAAACTTTTGTAGCTTCAAGAGTGTCAACTATTCAATCTCTTACTGATGTAAAACAGTGGGGATATGTTAAATCATCGGAAAGTCCCGCAGACTTAATTCCAAGAGGATGCCAAACACAGGATCTAATATGTAGCAACCGGTGGTGGAATGGTCCACAATTTCTAGTTCAAGATGTTGAATCTTCAACAAGTGTACCTAAATTCACTGAAGTTTAATCCGATAATGAACAGTTTTACCATGAAATTAAGATTCCTGCAAAAGAGTCTAGTAATACTACGATGATTGCTGCAAGCTCATCAGTGCTGGACGATGTATTGAACTGCAGTAATAACTATTTTAAAACTGCGTATTTTGTGTTATGCATTACGATTCATAAACAATTTAAAAAGACGTCAGCGTTGTTCAGGTAGAATCTGTGTTGAAGAATTTAGAATCGTGGAGCATCATTTGATTCGAGACTCTCAGAAAGCTCTTGACAAGAAAACCGTCGAAGGGTTAAGTAATTTAAAGCCATTTGTGGATAAAAAGGAAATAGTGAGAGTAGGTGGAAGGTTGTTAAGAGCAGACATTCCTTATGAACAAAAATGTCCTATTATATTGCCTAAGAAGTGTAAATTAACTAAGAAAATATTTTTTACTTATCATTTCAAGTTTCTTCACGTTGGACCACAAGGGCTATTGAATGTAGTTCGATTAAAATTCTGGCCATTAGGTGATAGAGACTTGGCTAGAAAAGCAGTACATTCCTGCATTACATGCTTTAGAAATAAACCCCTTTTGAGTTCTCAAATTATGGCAGATTTGCCGAAAGATCGAGTATCAGGGACTTTTGCCTTTAATTGCGCTGGAATAGATCTGTGCGGGCCGTTCTATGTGACTTACAAAAACCAACGTAAAGGAACTTTGAATAAGATTTATGTTTGTTTTTATATGTTTCTCAACAAAAGCAATCCATCTCGAGGTCTTAAGTGATCTAACTTCGGATGCATTGATCGCAACATTGAAGCGTTTCATCGCTAGAAGAGGAAAGCCAGCTAAAATCTATTCAGATAATGCCACAAATATGGTAGGCGCTAAATCAGAGCTAAAAGATGGTCGAAATTAGTAGTAGCTCCAGATAACGAGTTCTCAGCTTTTATAACTTCTGAAGGTATCGAGTGGAAATTTATTCCTCCCAGGTCACCTCATTTTGGGGGATTGTGGGAAGCAGGTGTAAAGAGTGTAAAACACCATTTAATAAGATCTATTGGGAACCTGAGATTTAATTATGAGGAATTTGAAACCATCATTTTGCAAAGTGAGTCCATTTTAAACTCTCGCCCATTAACACCCATGTCATCAGACATTGATAGTTACGAAGCGCTGACACCTGGTCATTTTTTGATTGAACGGTCACTGAGTGCAGTACCTGAGCCCGAACTGACCACTTTGAATGACAACAGGTTAAGTCGATGGCAGCGTACTACAAAGGTTGTTCAGAGTGTTTGGCGAAAATGGAAGAAAGACTACTTGAACACGTTACAGCAGCGGTTCAAATGGATGATCGAGAAAGAAAACTTAAAAGTTGGCTTGATGATCCTAATTAAGGAAGACTCCTTGCCGTGCACGAAATGGCAACTGGGTAGGATTATTGAGGTGTACCCTGGCGAGGATGAAAAAGTTCGAGTGGTAAAAGTCCGGACGCAACACGGGGAGTTCAAAAGAGCAGTGGCAAAAATTGCTGTCTTGCCGCTGGAAACTTGAGTAATCTTGTGACTGTTCTTCTGTTTTATATTATTTTGTGTGTGTTACTTGAACTATTTTGAGTATATAACTTTGTGCAATTTCATTTTATGTAGCAAATTTTAATATTGATGGAAAAGGCATTAGTTACTTTAGTCAGAGGGTTGACAATTTCTTGTCAAAATGTGTCAAGGTGGGAGGAAATGTTGAGTATCTCTCCACTTGGGAGACCTCTCCATTTGTGAGTGCCTCTTCGCTTGTGAGATGGCGCTGGCTGTTAGTTGCCATAGTTACCATATTTAATTTTCGCTTTTTTCTGTTGTTCTAATGATGTGAATAAAAGTTTTCAAATGGTCCGTCGATGTTTTTATTAATGTTTCCTGTGCAACAATGTCAAAATTCAAATTAATTTTTTTCAAATATTTTTTTTCTTTGAATAGCTATGCCACAGGAAGGAGTTTCCAATGCTTACTTCCTGGAGATGTGAAGAATTATTCCCCAACCCCCAAGGGGGAATCCCATCCTGTTCCTTTCTTTTACTTTAGAAATTCCTTTACCTTCATGGCCTAGACAGGTGTCAATCAGCGATTGACATCCATGAAAAGGAAGGCATCCATGAAAGGCCAGATGTCTATCCTAATGTTTCACACATGCAAATTTGCATGAACGGAAAAAATCTCCAAGATTTTGCCCTAAACATTTAGCAATCGTTTGCTCTTCTCATGGTCCCTGCCTAATTTTCCTGTGCATTATAGCTAATAATAAAAGTAGTTCCAAACCTTAAATTATTGTATAGCGTCTAAACATCGCTATTCAGTTTCTTTGTTTTTAAAAATATATTTTAAAGAAGTTTATTAGATTTATGTTTCACTAAATTTATTATTAGGATAGTTTCAAAGCCATATTGTCTGACCACAGATTGTATGGAAAGACAAACATCCATTTTACAGCCAGAAATGGACGAATCTATTATTTTTTTTTTCGATGTCGACTTTTGCAGAAGCAGAGTCTCATTCAAATGAGCGGAATATGTGCATCAAATTTTTACTTTTTCCCCCTTATTCACATAGATTCATCTTATCTGGACTTTTGAAAATTCTATGAAATCCATAGTTGGACAGTAAAATGGCATCGCATCAATGGATCAATGAACTTTATCTCTTACACCAGTGTACATCATAACAGCATGTATTCCTAGGAAACACAGGCACTTGACCCTATAGGTAATTAATTGCTTAATAAAAAATAGTCTTTGGTTGGACAAAAAATGCCTCAAACTTGGAATTCACCCAAGTATAAAAAATGAGTGGTGCCACACTTCCTGTTACCTTGTCCCTAATCACAATTGAACGAATCCCCTACCCACAAAACGTGACATCATTTGTGAACAGCACCTTATGCATAATTTAAGAAATTTCATCATGCACGAAGAACTGTAAAAGTTTGGTTGACAAAAGTCTGCCACAAATTCCAAAATAGCAGAAACATTTAAAAGAAAAGCAATATATTTCCTTTTCAGCTTCGTTTTTTTCCTATTTCAATTGTGAACGACAAAATGCAGGGAGAGAAAAAAAAAGTCAGTTTTATTGAAAAAAGTTTCAGTTATTACTAAAAAACGTTTCGTTCCCATCAAAAACGTCATTCTGTCACACATATGTAATTGCCCAATTGCACTTTTGTACATCTAAATATTTGCCAACTGGAAAATTAAATTACTTACTTGTAATCAAAATCGATTTCTCTTTAAAATCAAATGTGGACATTGTCTGCCTGGCGAAAGATACTATTTATCAGATAGAGAGAAAACTGATAATCTGCTTTCCTTAGCTGCAACGACGATTGCAGTCTTTTCAAAAACTAAAATAAAAAAGAATCAAAAAAATTGACCCCTTCGTTAAAGAGTCCAAAGGTATACCGAATAATGGATGGACGAATACACGCGGTCAGTGTCGTGGCGCCAGTTGTTTCCATGGTAACCGTGAAGAAGTGGTTGTGGTGGCTGTTGGAGAAGAACATTCTGGATGGTCGGAATCGGCACTCGGCATTCCTTTGTTTAATCTTAAAACATTTTGCGAAGGGATTGTATCTGTTTTTTGTAGTTTAGTATTTAAGATTTTGTGATGCGCAATAGTCCAAAGCCCTTCATGAAACATTGTTAAGAGGTATGGCTATGACTGTTTCATGTTTTTATTGTGACTGCTTTTTTAACCCCCAACGCACAAAGGAAGAGGGTTATGAGTTTAACTTGTCTGGTCTGTGTATCTGTCTGTGGCGCTCTAGCGCCTAGATGGATGGACTGATTAAATCAGTTCAAAATCAGATTTTGAAAACAACAACAATTAAAAAAAAAAGGTTAAAGGAGACTTGATTGATAATGTTCTTAGCGTCTTTCTACGTCTTCGGATGACATTAAATAACGAAAATATTATTTAATAACAGAATTTTTAAAAGAATACTAAGCACTTTTCATGATTTACTCAAAAGGACAAAATAACGGGGATATTTCGATAATTGGGAATCTGGCACGGTCGTCTCATTTTTGGCATAATTAATTTTATTTTGGTAACCCTGCTGATTTATAGTAACCCTATGTGAATAGATGTTTCCGATCTCTTTGTTTTGATTTGCAAAGAAAAATACCTCTCGTAGGCGCTGGAGCCAAAAATTCACGCCAATGAAGAAAGATCGCCAGATTCCAAATTATTGAGATATCCCCAAAATAACTTTTCTGGGTCAGAAAGGAAAATTCAAGTATTCCTATAGTTTTCAATTATTCCAAGAAAATGATACTACAAAGGAAGAAAAGTGCGGCTCAAGTCATGAAGAGAATTTATTATCATTATTTAGCTTTCAATTACTTTGGGTGTTGAAACATGCATATTTTTCTTATTGGGAAAGTTTGGTTTGAAATGACTAGAACCGTGCTTTTCTTCGTTTGTCGTGTCATTTTATTGGAATTTTTGCAATTTACAGAAGGGTAATTGTTTTATTGCTACTAGACGTCCGATTAAAGTCAATAACATGAGGTTTATTAAATTATAAAGAAAATTTTCATAAAAGTTTTTATTATTTTTCTGAGCCTAAAGTTAACGTATTATAACAAACTTGTGTTTAGCAAAAACATAGTATTTTCATTTCTCCAGGATTACTATTTTAAAGCAGGGCTAGAAAAATCTTTAAAATTTTACATGCCCTGCCTGGTATGTTTGTCTAAAAAACACATGCCCGAATAAAATTTTTACATGCCTAGCAAAAATACCTGGCGTTGCCTGGGTTAGTGAGAAAAAATCGTTACTTGCTTTTGTTTTCTGTTTTAAGTGAAAGAATTTAAAACACATTTTTTTGACGTGATTAAAAATCGAGTTTCTTTCTTACCCATAAAACTAAAATAGCAATAAGTATAAAGAACAAAACAGTATTGATTTAGAAACGAAAGCACTATATTTAAGCATATACAAATTTCCAAAACATGAAATTAATCTTCTCATGTTTAAAAAGATTAATCCGTTGATACTTTTTTTTAAACATGGAGTCTAAAACCTTCTCTGTATGGCTGATAAAGTACGAAGTGATTAAAAAAATGTAGCTGCGCTCGTAATCCCCTTATACTTGCTTTAATTATTTTGGGAAATTTCAATCATTGTGGGCTCTTGGTGCGATTTTACCGAATTTGTGAAAGTCGTTTCGGGGTACCTTCGATGATGCTCCCCCCTTCTTTCCTTACTTTGTAAAACGATATGATATTAATTTATGTTACAGAGATATCGTCGCCTGATGCTGAGATACTTTTGGTCACCATAAAATGGCGCTAAACAGTTTCATCCGAAATGTTTCCAAAATAAGTAGTAAAATTTGGTGATTGTTTGAAATTGTGCAAAAAGGAAAATTAATGGAAGTTTTTGTGCTGTTTATGGATTTGCCTAATTTAGTTGCTGGATTATTTAACACAGTAAGAAAAGTCTTTTGAAAATTCTTTGATTGGCGATAGTTTGTTTACATGATGAAAGCTGAGAAACATTATAACGTAGTCTTCGGCTTCAAAAACAGCGACGTTGAAAAAACTGCCAAATGCATCAGCTACAGAAATCTTTCTGCAAACAATTTGGCGATCTGCTGGTTGATTGGATAATGAGTAAGTGTTCAATCAGCATAAATAACAATAAAAACCATTAATTACATTAAAGTTCCGTTTAAGTGGAAAATGATCAGCCAAATCATGTATTATTTGTTAATCTTGTGCAAAAATCTTACTTCAAGATTTGACTTGAGAAAAGCCTTGAACAGTCACGAAAAGCAAAGATAGACAACAATACAACAATTGTCGCTATCGACAGGGAGTTGAGATGATACACTAAATACTGTATTGAGTTGAGGGAAGCCCTCGAACATGGAACTAAAAAGCTCATTACTCGTTTTTTATTCTACATAGAAATTTGGAACAGGTGCCATCTTCATCAGAAAAATCAGAGCTTTCGATGGACATATGATGTCCATCCATATAAATATGTGCAAGTATTTTTTCATCCCAATATTAGAGAATTTATACAAAAATTATGTTTTATTGCCCTCCTAAGGGGGTTTTGCCCCCCATAACGGGACGAAAACTATCCTATGTGTTATTCTGATGCATAAGCTATATTATTGTAAAGTTTCATCAAAATCCGTTCAGTAGTTTTTGCGTGAAAGAGTAACAAACATCCATACATCCATACAGACAAACTTTCGCATATATAATAGTAGTAAGATTTTCATAAAAGTTTTTATTATTTTTCTGAGCCTTAAGTTAACGTATTATAACAAACTTGTGTTTAGCAAAAACATAGTATTTTCATTTCTCCAGGATTACTATTTTAAAGCAGGGCTAGAAAAATCTTTAAAATTTTACATGCCCTGCCTGGTATGTTTGTCTAAAAAACACATGCCCGAATAAAATTTTTACATGCCTAGTTTTTTTGTATTGTATAATAAAAATATTTGAATTTATCATATTTTATATATTTAAACGAGCAATTCTTGTGGGTATGTATATATGTCGTATCTCGAAAACGGCTCTAACGATTTGGATGAAATTTTGGATATAATTGTAAATTAGCATTCTAAGTTGATCTACATCAGTGTTTTTTCTGTAAAAACGCGATTTTTTACAAAAAAAGGTTTTTTAATACACAGTCTAATTGAGTTAAGCCTTGAAGTAAACTGTGAATTGACGCATCAGGCAGACGATTTGCATCCATAACAATAAAAATTTGTCTCTTCTCGCTTTAAAGTTTTAAACTTGCTTAGGGTTGCCAGGCTTGGCTGATATTGGCCACTTTGGCTAATTTCAAACACACTTGGCTGAAAACAAATTCAAAAGCATTATGTAAGTCGATGTAAGGCTTTTTTCTTTTTTAAGTGAAACAATTGCTTGACCGTCCCATTTTATTTTATTTATTTATTTTCTTTCTACACTCCAAATAGTTTAACATGTATTTTAAATCACGCATCTAAATTTTATTTCGAAGAAACGTATGTCTTGAGACTGTTTATGTTTTGTTAAGACAGTTGTTATCATTTGTTGGAATGGTTTGTGGATCATCAGTTTGGATGGATATCATGCTGTATGTAGCATTTTCTGACGTAAAGTGACCAATTACACTAAAAGTACGTATTCAAAAAGAAAATCTCGATTGAAATAAAATAGTGAAACGCAGCATAGTATGAAAGGAAGTATTCCGTTAAAAACCGATTTCACCATAGCAAAACTGGCTCCAAGGTCAAAATATTTTTATTACTGACAAAAAAATTGTATAGTGGAAACAAACGTAACAGAGAGTTTAAAGCAAAATGTTGATTTAATTACATTCAGAATCTTCTTTGTTTGGTACTTTAGTGTTATAAGAAGGTCGAGTACATAATATTTCGTTAACGTGAAGCTTTTTAAGTATATTTGGAAAAGATTTGAACCTTAAAAAAATACAATTTGACAAAAAATATTTCTTTTAAAGCCGAGCGAGGCTCGGTCGTCCAGGTACTAGCTTTTATCAGACAAAAAGCCAATTTAACAGCTTTATATCTGAATCAAGAATTATTCAATATAAAACATAAAGAGAAGTTTAAATAAATAGTACCTAATAAAATGTCATTAATATTACCAATATTTAATTAAAAAATTATAATAATCTGGGTATGCAGGTGAAAGATTCATGCCCGGTCAGAATTTTTACATGCCATGGGCATGTTGGCCGATATAATTCTCGAGCCCTGATTTAAAGCTGGAGCATTTTTATTGTATGTGTGTATATTTCCATTTGTGACATTTTTCTATCCTTTGGAACACTTAATTTTTCATAACAAAATATTTAACAGCATTTTTAGCATAAATCAAGGGTCTCACTATCACACCCATCACAAAAAACGTGCTTAAGTTACCACAGCAAATGTATTCTTTCATGAAAAAACATGAACCTTTCCAAAGTTCTAATGTTTCTAAAGCTGAATGCGAGTATACAATGTTTAAATTTGATCAAATTTTTATGCTCTGGGAAAATTTGGTGTGACAAACCTTTCTGACGAGTTTGGCAAAATCATTAAGACAGGAGTGACAGCATTCAAAATAGCTTTTAAAAACATTCTAAATGAAATGGAAGATTAAACCATTTTATTTCTTAACAAATTAGCATTATAGTTAAAAAATATATCTGAAAATCTTATAACATGACACATTTGTTGTTTACCCAAGGGAGATGGATTTATTAGAGTGAGAATAGAATTCAGAAATACTGCCCCCCACTATAACATTAAGGCTGAACATTGTAGGGAGTCAAGATAATAGAATGACCCGCCCTCCAAACTATGTTTTATTGCAGTCAACGTGATTACAGTTTGAGAGTTCAAAAACCATTAAAAATTATTTTTAACTTTTTTGTTTTGACTTTCGAGGTGTGTCTTATGTGGGATGTTGCAAGTTACATTTATATTTTTCCAATTATAATAGAGCACTTCCTGTTGCTCTATTATAGGTAAATTTTACATTTTGAGCCAAAGTTATAAGCTAAGTGGAGAATCAACTTTTTTTTTACAAGACAAGAAATACAGTAAAACCTGTAAAGTTGGCCACTTTTTTTCTGGCACGGAATTAGCCCTTATCATATAAAACAACATTTGTAAGTTGACCACTAAAGTAGTGCACCGCAAGTGGTCAACTTACACAGGTGTCACTGTACATTTATTACTTATTTTTCCCGTTTCTATGTAAGGATTAATTAAAATGAAAACAAACGTTACGAACAATCAGTGATGATCACATCAATTTTTCTGAGGGTATACTCCCAGTAGTAACTCATTACTTACAATATGTGTAATGTGATCATACACATTAATATGTCATAATATGAAAAATTTTGAAGCTTGAGGGTATACCCTATGTGCCTAAAAATGTTTGAGAGTATATGGCTTATATGGAGTATACCTTATGGGGAAACACGCCTGCGAATAATAACTTCTGATACTTTTCCTCAAAGTACGGAGCCTCACGATGTTTTTCAATTTTGACTCTATTTTAATCCAACTCAAAGCATGTATGGGACTTTAAGATATAGTTGATTATTAAAATGATCATATGCGGTGTGTAATCTACACAAAAAGCCTACTCTAAAGGAATATTACATCTAATTTATCAATTTTAAACTTTTGATAAAAGTATTGTAATTTTTTCAGTTTTTATGCAATAATGGTCAACTTCAAGATGCGAGCGGAACCTCAGACTATTTCTTGCTGTCAAAATCCTTTTGCATGACCAAATATCTCAACAAAAGGCATCTTTTATGCAGTATTATTTTGTGTTTATCCGATTTTCATTTTTATTTTCACTCCTCCACCCTAATGTACATCCAATATTTATTCTGAAAATATCATAATAATTTTGATATTTATTTTTAAAACTACGATATTTGCAGGAAAAAGGTGTATGCATTAATAAAATTAATATTATTCATTTACCATTAAAAAATAATCAAAAATTATATGATATATTAATTTATCATTATTATAATTCAATAATATAATGTTCCTTTTTACTTCCTTTTACAAAAAAGGAAGTGTTGTATTCGCGAAAAAACTTTCACTCAAAAATCGCCCTTAATTTCCATTTTGCTCACCTCCGAATGAATGTTGAGTGTTTTTTTCAACTCGACCACAGGTGGATAAGTGCCTAAGAACGTATAGACACCCGAAATATACATTTTGACGATTTCCGAGTTAATTACAACAAGTTTTCTCGTGACGTCTGCATATACGTTTGTATGTGCGTATGTATGTCGCATAACTCGAGAACGGTAAGTCCTAGAAAGTTGAAATATGGTACGTAGACTCCTAGTGGGGTCTAGTTGTGACCTCCTCTTTTAGTTGCATTCGGGGGTTTCTAAAGGGGTCTTTTGTCCAATTTTAGGGGGAAATCATTGTTAATTTCGATGTAAACTCAAGTGGTGTTATAATTTGTCGGATCCTTGGCAATATATCACCAGTCTTTTGGTCGCGACAAGTTTGGCGTTTTTTTTTTTGAGCAATCACGATTGCTTATTGTTCTTACTTGACTGTTTTTGGCGTTCCTATGATTTTATTTTCCCGCCAGCACCCTCTGCAACATCACCGTCGACCGGCTCCTCACGATGCTGCTCCTATAGCGAAAACTGTCTCCAGCTTCCGTCCATATCCTACACTTACACGCATACATACACACACGCACGTACACACACACAAACACCTACACACACATACATACACCTACACACATACACAAACACACACTCAAACACATACACACACACACACGCATACATACAGACACCTACACATACACACACGCCTACACACAACTACCCACACACTCATGCCTGCACACAGACACAAACACATATGCCCATAGGCGTAGCTAGACCCGACTTTCGGGGGGGGGGGGCGCTACTTCATTTATTTATATGTGTGTATGTATGTTTGTATATATATATATATATATATATATGTGTGTGTGTGTGTGTGTGTGTATATATATATATGTATGTGTGTATATATATATATATATATATATATATATATATATATATATATATATATATGTATATATATATGTGTGTGTGTGTTATTTTTTTTAGTATTAAAAAAATAAGAGGGAGGTGAATCTTGCATGCTTTGGAATGGGGTGCCCCAATTCCGATACTTGTATCAAACAAAACAAAAGCAAAGAATTTTTTTTTTTTTTAATATTATAGAAAATTCCACTTTTTTTTTCCTTTACCCTCCATTTAATTTAAAGTGAAATTTTCTAGCAACGGTCTTGTCAAAACCAGTCTATCCAAATCAGGGGGAAGTCAAATATCTGATGAGTGTGTTCCGTTCATTTCAGTGTGACTGCTTAATTTAGAGGCTAACACACATCTACAAAAGTTGCCATCCCTGAAAGCTAATAGATACTTTCATTTCCGCCTGTAAACTGGATGTTTGACTTTCAGTCTCATCGTTAGTCAGACTATAAAGACTTTTTTTACTAACTTGGTTTGCACTAAAAGTATGAAATAAAATAAAAAAAGACTTCTTGAATTATGACCTTTAAAAAATGTAATTGCTTTTCATATCGTTATATTTATATGTTGCTTTTTATGTATTTACATTTATGCTGATTCTAAAGCAATTAATAAAACTTGAATAAAAAAAAGTTAGGGAAGAAATATAGGCGTTAGATTGTTATTCGCTCAAATGCATACCATCTGTTCTCCTCTCAAGTCATTATTTTTAATTTTAATAGCTGCTTTAGAATTTACATAAATATCTATTTCAGAGAGCAACAGCAATTTTCGAGTATTATAAACAGAAATCTTTTTTATTTTCTACTTTTTAATGCGAACCAAGCTAATAGAAATAATCTAGATTCATTTCGTTTTTAAACATTTTATTCATGTAATGCTATGCAGTTTTTCTTTTGAATTAAAATAAAATTACCTTCAGAAGGGTCCGATGGGACTAATGCTGCTTTGCAGACTGTACTTCGTTTTCTTCAGACGACGTTAACTTTTAGAGCAATCCTTTTCGTCATTTTAATTTTTTTCTTTGGTTTTAAAAAAGCTTGTTATCGGTTTTGCTCGCTTCATTGTGCAACAACTTTCACTTAGAATGTACTATTTTAAACAGACTGTACCCTTCCAAAAGAATACGCAGTAAATACCCT